>NC_062970.1:42588516-42625092 GCF_023119035.1 Salvia hispanica | reverse complement strand
GTTTTGTTCTACTTAAGTGACAAGTTATGCCCTCTCTGTTTTTTTGAACTCATTGAAATTTAGAAAATGATAGTTTCAGAAGATAAAATGATAATTGCCATTGATAAAATGATAGTTTCATGGGATAAAATGATAGTTTCATGGGATAAAATGATAGTTTCAGATTATAAAATGATAGTTGATAAAATGATAATTGCCCTTGATAAAATGATAGTTTCAGAAGATAAAGAATGATAGTTTCACGGGATAAAATGATAGTTTGATTATAAAATGATAGTTTCATATAAAATGACAGCTTTCATGGGATAAAATGATACTTTATGTTTGTGTGTGTGTGAGGCTATGCATTGCCAGTGTTTGTGTGTGTTGTTGTGTGTGTCTCTGTGTTTTTTGTGTGTGTGTGTTTGCTATGTGTTTGGATGATCTGTTTAAATTGAACTAGATTAGACTTTTCATTTGTAGGTCTGTGCAATGTGAAGAGAACTCTTCTGTATTGTTCAATTGAAATTATTTTGGAAGCCCTCTTCAAAGATAGTTTGTCATAGAAGTTTCCTTGTAGATGTAAACCGTTGTAGAAACTCTGTTCCAAGGTTGCTCATTTTATCAGCCAAAAAGTATCATGTTATCAGCCAAAAGTATCATTTTATTAGTAAGAAGTATCATTTTATCAACTACTATGACTATCATTTTATCAGCTATGACTATCATTTTATCAGCCAAAAGTATCATTTTATCAGATATAACTATCATTTTATCAGCCAAAAGTATCATTTTATCACCTAGGACTATCATTTTATCAGCTATGACACGTCTGAAAAGTATCATTTTATCAGCTATGACACGTCTGAAAAGTATCATTTTATCAGCTATGACACGTCTGAAAAGTATCATTTTATCAGCTATGACTATCATTTTATCAGCCCAAAATATCATTTTTATCATAGTATCATTTTATCCGACAAAACTATCATGTTATGCAGTAAACCTAATATTTATAAGCCAAAAGTATCATTTTAACACATAATCGACAATACATAATATAATCAAATAAGAATTTCAGTACATCAGAAACATAAACCAATCGACAACTAATATTAATCTAAAATCAAATTCAATACATGAATATGAACACAATCAATAATGATTGTTACCTTCGTTATTTGCTACAGATTCCATCGAAGCAAATTTTCACAGCAATTGAAGAGATAATCAATGAAAATAAGAGCGCAAAATTCAAAACATCTTCCCGATCACAATTATGCGAGAAATATGGAAACAAAATCTGGAGACTACGGAATAATGAACAAATCGAAGAAAATCTGGAGATGTTGAAATAAAATAGGCGAGAAATATGGAAGATGAAGATGAGAGAATCGATCTGTTAATTGTGAAGATGAAGATGAAGATGAAGGTGAGAGAATTGAGTTCAAACAGAATGAAAGCGTGAATCGCGCGTTTAGAGTAAAATTCAGAAATTAAATGAGGAAATTACATTTTTACCCCTCTGCGCCTTTTTTATGAAGTAAATCTAAGTTTGAATCTCAACCACAAGATTATCAAATATGTGTGGTCCAGATTTGGTTATAGAGTTATTATGTGATTTGGGGATTATGATATGATCACATCTCTCTCTCTCTATATATATATATATATATTTTAACTTTTTATATTTTTCTAGCCTAACCACAGTTTTTTTTTTAATAATTTTTCAATAACGACTCAATTACATTATTATAGTATATTTTATACTATAATTTATCAACAACCTATACAGTTTACTTGGTTTTATAGGGCCAGTCTCCATCGTCTATTAGTATTACAATATTATCGCCATTATTAGTACTCCTATTACTATTTCAAAATATTTAAATCGATTATTTGGTAGAGACAATTCATTCACCAAGATTTTATTATATTAAGATTTTATCAATATTAAATTCATTATGTATTGAGATTATGTTTATTTCAAAATCAAATAGATTAGATAATTTGTCACTTTTTCGTTCTTTAAGTAATTAATTTACATCTTTTTATTTTTCAATATTTCTAATGACTAACTATTTACTACTTCCATCTCTTAAAAATAGAAACTATTTCTATTTGAGTTCGTTCCTTAATAGAAACTTTCTAAACTTTACGGAATGTTAATATTGGATATGAAATATAAATATTTGGGAATGTTAATATTGGATATGAAATATAAATATTTGATAATGGACTATGAAGTGTTGATATTGGATAACCGGCTGAAAAGTTGATATTGGATATGAAATACTATAAATATTGGATAATCGGCTAATGATGAACTTTTGAATTAAATTTGTAGATGCATAATTATACCGTTTTATCCCGATGTAGATCAGCCACTAAATGGAACTGAAGCACAATAGTCAATTGCAACTATATCCATTAATGACAAGTGAAATAAATTGAGAATGTGGATATAATTACTGAGAGCATGATTAACGCTGGGGCTGGGCCGCAGTTCCAGCCCGTCCCCCGTCCTGCCGCGATGGAGCACGCCTATTTCCGGCCCGGGCTTGTCCCCAGGATGCAGTCGCGGCCTGGGGACGCTCCCGGGGTCCATCCCGGCCCAGCGTTAACCATGTCCGTGCCCCACTTCGTGCGTCCCGGCCCGGCGTTGGATGGTTTCCGGGCCCGGCAGCAAGTCCCCACCATTGTTTTTTTATTTTTTTTTTGTTTTATTGCCTATATATATTCCATTTGTGCATCATTTTCCACACCTTCTCAATTTCAATTCTCTTGTATTCCACCTGAACAATTTTATTGCCTATATATATTCCAATTTTCTTTTTCTAGGATTTTTAAATTTCTTCTTCTAGGATTTTTAATTTTCTTTTTTTAGGATTTGCAATTTTCTTTTTTTTTTTTTCCGACTGAACAATGAATTTTCCCAATTTGAATTGTTCAACATTTTCAATTTTCACAAGTAAAATAGGTTGAAGTGGTGAATAGTGCATTTTAATAGTTGTGGCTCGGGTTAGGGCTTACAGGGTTAGAGGAGTTTTGGGCCTGGACTCAAATTTAGGGGAATGATGACGTGGAGGGGACTTGGGGCCTAAATTCAGGCCAGGGTTAATGATCCTCTGACGTTTGAGAAACAATAAACAAAATGTATAAGAAGACGTTTCTTTTCATTATTGATAACATTCAAGACACCACATTCATGTATACCATCAATTTCACTGATACCCATTTAGCCAATTTCATCCTCCCTTCTCCAATGTTACAAGAAAAACTATTTTTAAATTTTTATACTTTTGGAAACCTTCTTTATCTACAATATCTATTTTGGCGAAGCAGGTGGACAACGAGATAGTGCGGAAGAGATCTGGCGAGGCACCTGAGTGACAATGCGACAAGGTATGGCAGTGGAGCAGCGAGGTAGGCTAATGGTAAGGTGGTCAGGAGGTGACGCAGGATGGAGGTGCGGCGTGTGAGGCAATTTTTTTAACTTTGAAGTGATGATTTCCAACCCTAACCTATTCGGTTAGTATCAATTGGGCGAATCGTCTTCTTATTATAGTATGTTTATGAAAACTTGAAGCTAACTTGTAATAGAAATATCTAAGAATAAATAGATAATATAAGAAAAAAGTAGAGAATTCTAGAAGAGAAAAAAATAGGATGAAAACTTTAGAACAAATACATATGTAGATGTTAAGTCTAGTTTGATATATTATGTAACGACCCGCCCATCTAGGGTATAATAAATGCGGCGAGCGTTAACTAGGCAGACTTAATTGCATCAAAGATCATAGGCTAGGGTTCCATTTAAAAAGGGATTTAACCAAAGCATTTAATGAACAATTAAATAGGAGAAGAATAATGCCTTAGCAAAGAAATCCAACAAAAGGTTATCGCAATAAATGCTCATCAGAGTTTCCAAAATAATTCCAACTGTTTCATATCCAAAATATTCCCACGAAATAAAAATATTCATCCCAATCAAAAGATAACAATTTTTTCATAAAATAGCGGAAGCGACCAAGAAAGAAGTGAAGCTATGTATGGAGACACAACGACACTTAGAGTTCCAACAGATCATCTTATTATTTCCTACTCAACACCGCCGCCCGCTCGCCACCGCTCAACCTGCACATAGAGAAAACACATGCAGGGCTGAGTACTATAAACATACTCAGTGGACTCATGCCGAAAACAGTTTTTATCACAATTATAGTTATCATCATCATGCCATTTTCAAGTGTCCATCGGGGTTTTAACTTTAGAAAGACCCGAGGCACCAAAATATCTTCTTTCTCAAATATCACGGTCGCGCAACCATTTTTCTCATCGACGTTTACCATATCCTCATTCTACATGACAAGGAATGCGGCCGCAATCCAGGTCACTAGACCGGCCGACCCGTACGCCAGCACTCGGTCTAACATTGGTGTACACTAACCCAAGTAGAGTTTGCGGCTCTACGAGGATCCGAATTCGATTAAATCAATAGTGGCATAGCCACGAGGGATAGGCATGACAAAACAAATCAAGGCATGATAACACATATCTCGTTCTTTAAGTAGACTAGCACGTCATCTATAAAGACTAAAACGAATTTATCCAAGTACGGATGAAATATTCGATTCATCAAATCCATGAATACCGCTGGGGCATTCGTCAATCCAAACGGCATCACCACAAACTCGTAGTGGCCATATCTTGTGCGAAACGCAGTCTTGGGTATATCCTCCCTTCGAACTCGTAGCTGATGATATCCGGACCTCAAGTCCATCTTTGAAAAGACTCCTGCTCCTCGCAGTTGGTCAAACAAGTCGTCTATCCTTGGCAGTGGATACTTGTTCTTTAGGGTCAACTTGTTTAGCTCCCTATAATCGATGCACATCCTCATTGATCCGTCCTTCTTCTTCACGAAGAGTACTGGTGCGCCCCACGGCGAGACACTAGGTCTAATGAAACCTAAGTCCATGAGTTCTTGGAGTTGTATCTTTAATTCCTCCAACTCTTTTGGCGCCATTCGATATAGTGCCTTTGATACGGGTGCGGCTCCCGGTTCAAGGTCAATCGTGAACTCCAATTGCCTATCTGGCGGTGGTCCAGGTAACACTTCGGGAAAAACGTCGGGAAATTCTTTCACAACAGCAACATCTTCCATCCTTTCCTCGTTCTTCTCCTCTCCATGGAGGTAGACAAGATAGGCAGTTCGCCCTTTTTTCATCATTGCAGTCGCCTGAAGCGCGGATATGATGGCGGTTCGCCGGTTCATCGCGATTCCGTGGTATATGGTGGGTTCTCTTCCCGGAGCTTGTAGAGATATCTGCCTCTCCTTACCACGAATCGTCGCAAAGTTCGTTGTCAGCCAGTCCATTCCCAAGATTATATCGATCTCTCCCATCGCCATTACTTGCAGGTCGTGAGCGACTAATTTAAGATCTCGTAAAAGAATTTCTACGTTTGAGCATGCTCGAGAGATTTATATCGTCCCACCCACTGGTGAAGACACCATCATCTTATCGAAAACCAATTATCACATTAGTAGTCATGCCTTGATCATCAACCATTCGTACACATATTTCCTTTCTCAAGAGATTATTGTTTAAGTTCGTTCTTCTAGCAGCTTGTGACAGGCAGTTCGTTGTTGCAGATGATCTAACGTCTCGTTTATTGGTTATGTCGACGCTTTTAGTTGGTGTAAAAATTTCCGCGCGTGATTCGAAAGCACAATTCTAACATTTCCTTGAGTCTATTAACAATAATTCGAAAATTGATCAAACAGTCTTACTTGGATAGAAATTGATTTCAACTCGAAAAAACACCATCAAAATGTCTTTCATCGGAAGGCTCCAAACTTAATCAAGGAAACAAGGATAATATTTCTAGCTCGACACTTCCAAATCTCATCATTGACAATTGGTTTGAAACAAAGCGAGGACTAAGTTCCATTGAACTTAACTCGTCCATTCTGAGAATTTAAATGGGTTTAGAGGGATCAAGTAAAACCCATAAAGCTTGAGAATTTACTTCAGACGAGAGTTCGAAAGAACATGAGGTAGGTCATGAAAACAGGATGAAACTACCATAAATCTCAAATTCCATAGCAGACTGCCCGATCAAAATTTGCAAAAATTCCGGACAGCAATGAATGATATCGTTCAAACATGTCAAAGCCTAAAACAATCAGTCGCGACAGAATTTAGAAACATAGACAAATGTCATGAAGTAGCACTATCAATGGTTCAATGACATCATGGTATTGAAAAATGAAATCACATCAATGGATTCACGGGTTTGTTGAGGGCAACCCAAAGTGATTGGAACTTTTCAGAAAATTAACACGATCAAACCCGTTTAACGAAAAAGAGAACATCGTAGCCTCAACTTGGTGTTGGCGAAAGAAAAATCATTGAGCTACAAAGAATTTCACTTCTGCAAGAGCGAACTGGCGAAATGAAGAGGTGAACAAAATTTCAAGTAGAATATTCCATCATTTGAATAAATCAGGTCTGGAGATGTGATCATACTAAAGGTCATAACTGCAAACAACTTTAGGATCAAAGTTCAATGACGGAGGCTCGTAAAATCAAATATCGTCCTTATGAATGACAAATTAAAGGAGACCACTCAATCCAGATGTCCAAAGTTACAAGAGCAAACACCAAATTTTCAAGCCAGGTGAGTCATGACTCGTTATAGGAAAAGAAATAATGGATATCACTTGCAAATTGTGAATCAACCAAGGCGTTTAAATAGACAATGGCTCACGGTCATTCAAAACGTCCCGAAAAGAACTTAGGATCCAAGTAAGTACTGTTGATTTAAAAAAAATCGGCCATTCAAGCTACGAAGGTCGCACTCTCTCGCACATTTTTCGCGAGCATGAACATGGTAGCATCGTTCTATGAAACCATGGATTCCAAATTGAGATTCATCGTATCATCGAAATTAATAACTATTTTTGATGGTCGCATCTTCAAAGTCTTCTTCTTGCCATGCCACATGGTCATTTTTGATTGCCATTATACACGCGATCTTAATGTGTCATAAACGTCGTCGTATTTGTGTCGCATTGCCACTTTGGCAGGGTATGCGAGACTGCATAGTTTTATTAGCTCTTAGGTATGATCTCACCCTTGTAAGGATACACCAAGTTCAACATATATATATTTTCGTTGGTTTTGTCACTCGGGAAAGTGATATTGCAGTTGTCATCTTGCAACTGAGTTCTAGCACGTTCAGTCTGGCCTACTTCTTAGGCACTCTATAATTTCAAGCATAGCTTGAAGTCTCACACTTCAACGTATATTCGATCATTACCTAACTCAAGCTCCATATGGCTTCTACGTTCGCAACAGAGTTCACAAATTTCACATTTCACTCTCGTAGTGATTCTATACGATACCTTGTACTTCATTGGTCATAGGTTATCACCACATGAAACTTCATTCATATATTGCACAATCAAACATGTTTGTCATATAACCCATTTGGTGTTTCATAACAAGCGTCGTAAATCGATATATGTGAATAGCAACACTTAGTCAATCAATCATTCATGGAATCGCATTTCATAAATCATGTAGTTCATGCGCATGTACATCACAATCACAGCTCACAACCACACGCGTATCATGCTTTTCCTTTCACAGTTTCATAGTCATGAAATTTCAATCACATAGGCATAAAGTTTTGTCGTTCATGGAAGCAACGTGTATTTCCTTCAAGTTAATTCTTTAGTTTCGCAGAAGTGATAACAAATCTCAACATCAACCAATACAAGTTCACAATCATACTTCAATATCCATCACATTCAACGCCTTCATGCCTCATTGTTAAAAACAATTTGTATATTCTCATAATGTCTCCCAATTCGTATCTTCACAACATTTTCCAAAAGCCATAGTATTTACTTCACATTTCCCATAGGTGTTGTTTCACATACAATCAAGAAATCACAGTCATATAGGATTTCATTCATCCAAGCACAAAGAAGTCTAACACGTATTTGCCGATTTTCTTTATCGAGTAAAATACAAGTTCACTTGCACAACATCATTCATCATTCTTGGCATAATCGCACTTAGCAATTTCATATCCATGCATATACATCATTTCACACTCCCAAGCAATATCTTTTTTTCAAAGACGTCATATTAACTTCGATTACCATTGAAATATTTTCATTTTCACCAGAGTAATATTCCCATCGTAATTTCCAACATCTCACAATTCAAATCAATACTCATAGATGTCGTTCATCACGAAAATCACAAATCATATAGAATCTCATTTATTCGATTCGTAGCGATCTTAGTCGCAAATCACTTGCATAACAGCATTCATCTTTTATTTTGCATAATCATAATCCGCAAATTTCAATTGCATGCATAATCATCATTTTATACTCCATCACAAATTTCCAAATATCACAACAACTCCCATTCGCTTCAACTTCCAATATTTCATAATTCAAATCAATATTCAAGAGATACTTGTTACCTCATTCATCGTGGTTGAGCGGAGACGAGTTGCGGTGTTGAGCCTTCGACGATTATCCATTAATCAATTTACACAAATCTAAGATTTTTAATTCAACAAGACTCTTGGGTCCATCTAGGGTATAATAAATGCGGCGAGCGTTAACTAGGCAGACTTAATTGCATCAAAGATCATAGGCTAGGGTTCCATTTAAAAAGGGATTTAACCAAAGCATTTAATGAACAATTAAATAGGAGAAGAATAATGCCTTAGCAAAGAAATCCAACAAAAGGTTATCGCAATAAATGCTCATCAGAGTTTCCAAAATAATTCCAACTGTTTCATATCCAAAATATTCCCACGAAATAAAAGTATTCATCCCAACCAAAAGATAACAATTTTTTCATAAAATAGCGGAAGCGACCAAGAAAGAAGTGAAGCTATGTATGGAGACACAACGACACTTAGAGTTCCAACAGATCATCTTATTATTTCCTACTCAACACCGCCGCCCGCTCGCCACCGCTCAACCTGCACATAGGGAAAACACATGCAGGGCTGAGTACTATAAACATACTCAGTGGACTCATGCCGAAAACAGTTTTTATCACAATTATAGTTATCATCATCATGCCATTTTCAAGTGTCCATCGGGTTTTTAACTTTAGAAAGACCCGAGGCACCAAAATATCTTCTTTCTCAAATATCACGGTCGCGCAACCATTTTTCTCATCGACGTTTACCATATCCTCATTCTACATGACAAGGACTGCGGCCGCAATCCAGGTCACTAGACCGGCCGACCCGTACGCCAGCACTCGGTCTAACATTGGTGTACACTAACCCAAGTAGAGTTTGCGGCTCTACGAGGATCCGAATTCGATTAAATCAATAGTGGCATAGCCACGAGGGATAGGCACGACAAAACAAATCAAGGCATGATAACACATATCTCATTCTCATCAATATCAGTTTAGGACAATGTCCTTATTTTAAAAGAAAGCCCACCTCGTCGGCTTAGCTTGATAGTATTCTCTTCTCCTCGTTTATCACGCTGAGAGCGCGAAGTATCACCTTTAAATTAGGCGTATCACAAATCAGTTTCAATCATTGATCTCAAATCATGCATGTCTCCCATATTTCCCTTTTCCCATCGATTACTTTCAAAATCATCAATCAAAATCAAAGTATGTTTGGCATATCATTTTTATTCAATGAACAATTCCAAATTCACCATTAACTCGTGTCACGCATGAGTGTTCCACACACACCACACACGTATACGATCACCACACATGTGCACGCCGACCGAGGCGTGCACACACACACACGGTCTCGCACACACACACTTGCACACATATATCCCAAAATTCATCAATTTAATTCCCCTTCACTCATCTAAATGCATGTGGACTCAAGAATACCGATTAATCGGTAGAAGAAGAGGAGATCAATAATTAAAGTACCTTTTCCAAAAGAACGAACGGTAGAAACAAGGAATTAGTCTTGATTCTTCAATAATCTCTTGAATTTCACTTGAATTCTTCTCAATTGATGAAGAAATCTTGAAGAAAACTTGAAGAAAACTTGGAGAGAGTGGGGGAGAGAATTTCGAAAATTATGGGGGAGTGGGCGCCGGTTTTGTGATCTCTAGGGTTAGGGTTTCTCTCCTATTTATAGAGTCACAAATAATAATATCCCATAATTAAATAAATCAAGATTTGGAAGATATGGAGAGATATGTTGGTTGAAATTGGCGTGAAGTAGGGGAGAGATATAGGGAATTCGAAATTCTTGGCTATATTATTAGCCTATGATTTATTTCAAATATTTCACGGAGTAGAATAATATATCACGGAGTAAGAATAAATAATTAAATCTCCCCAATTATAGCCAAAAGTGGCGTGTATTTTCCTCTTCCAACAAGGAATAAATTCAAATCCTAATTTAATTAGGATATGGCAATATCTTCTTAGATATGACAAGATATGGTGGGATATTTTAGCATATTTATATTTATTCATGGAATAGAATAAATAAGAGATCAAATAAATAAATAATTCCCTCTTCTCCAATATATGAGATTTTCGAAATCTCATGGGAAAAATTAAAGGTGGAGTTCGAAAATTTCATGTAAGAATTTATAGAGTATTTGGACTTTGGATTTAATTTGGATAATTATCCCAAACAAATAATTAAATCCAAGAAAAAATAGGATTTCTTCTCCAATAAACATGATGGCCGAAAATTCCACATTTTTCAATAATGCTCCTATTTAATTCTCACTCATCCCTTAGGAAAATAATTCACCCACAATTATATTTCTCCGCATCAAAAATTCATACCCAATCAATCATCTCCTTATTTCCTCTTCTTTTCTCATCGCATTGACCTTTCAACGGCCACGTCATATTTTCCCATCTTTGACTATTCAATAGCCACGTCAACATTTCAACAAGTTGACTATTCAACTCAATCTCAATTCTCAAACACAATTAGGTCACAAAGACACTATGCAATTAATTACTCATCAAATAATCCACATATCATAGCATTTAAGGCATTTAATGCAAAAATTTTATAACCCGAAAATTAGGGTTTGAAAAAGTGGGGCTGTTAGAGTTTGTATACTAGAAATCACCTTTCGAGTGATTGAATACTGTTAAAACTCTCATTTTATTTTCCAAATGAATAAACAGATTATTTTTGTCATAATGTTGTTATATTTTACATTTAATGGATGTTAATTGCATATTTAAATGTATAAGTAATTTAACAAAGTCTAAGTCTTTGTTTTAGTAGACCGGTTGTGGGCGTCGTCCACTTTAAGGTAACACGGTCAGTTCTAAACAAAGAAAAAGAATAATTTCACAACCTAGATAGGCTTAGACTACCTATCGTGAAAGGTTGCAATGTCGATCCGATTATTTCTAAGCCTTACCGAAATAAGATGACGTTGGTGTGGTATAGCACCGAATGGATCTAACAGCGAGACAGTCTTTATGCTATCTACTTGAAAGACGAGGTCTCGTAAATTATTTCTCAATCAATGTACGTTAGCATTGAGCATACGGTATTGATTATGCACTACTTTGACTTACCAAATGGTGCGGGTTTTTCGCAACCCAATAAGCCTGGTATATCGGGTAGTGGTGATTAATATCTAGCGGTGCTAGGATTGCTATTATGTTGAATCGTGCGCGAGGTGAGTCTCGTTTGATAACATCCTCAAGAGAAGCTTGAAATAAGGTTTTATTATTCGGAACCTAGCTAGTTGGAGTTTAATTACTCTATGAATAATAAATAAGATTTTCTTGCCGAGTCCTCTCTTGGAATAAATAAGATATTAGTTAATTAAGTCCATAGCAGGCAATAATTAATTAATGGATGTTTCTATCTTAAGCGCGAGAAATAAATATAATTTATTGGAAACCCAAAGTACTTGTAATTTCGGATTTGGATGGGGAGTGCAGTATTACTTCTGTAGTAGGCTGCTCGTAATATTCCAATTTTAAGCTAATATTAAATTGGGTTTAATTTAATTAGTAAAAAGCTAATTGGAGGAGCCCATATCCAAAGCCTTCCATAGATCCCTGTCTGGGCCCAATATGTGACTTATTATAAATAGGAGAATAAAGGAGACAAAAAATACACTTAATTTTTTCTCAAAATTTTCGGCCCCTCTCTATTCCTAGTAGAGGTCGAATTTTTCTCCTCCGTGGGAAAGGATGTCTGTCTTCTCTATTTAAGTCTTAGTGCGCTGGTGAGATCAGCCCACCCCGATATCGGTTCACAGTCCGGGAACCAGTCAGAAGATCCGTGGTTTTGTACTTGAAGATCTTCACGTGGAGAAGGCGCTAGCCATCTTCGATTCTTTGGAGAATCATCAAGGTATAATGGCTAAACCTTAGAATAGCATGTTTTAGGTTTCTATTAATTTAAAGCATGTTATTATTTGAGTTATCAACATGATACGTGAGATAATTACGCGAATAGAATTTGTCTAAATAATCCGCTAAATAGACCTGATTATTATGTAATTGATTTCTGCATGCGCTTCCGCTGCTAGTTCCTTCAGAGTTGGGGTTGAAACGTGTGAAGTCCTTTTATGTATGGAGTGAAAAAATGGATAAAATAAGGAAGCTGTCAAAAACATCTGACTGGGTGAGTTGTGATTGTCAAAACACCCGACCGGATGTTTTGTCTAGAATCCGCAATTCGCTTGAAAACGCCCGGACGGACGTTTCTTCGGATGGGAAACGCCCGACCGAGCGATGTCTCTGTCTCTTTATGTGCATTTCCAGCCAGAACGCCCGGGCGTGTATTTCTTCGCCAAGAAAACGCCAGGGCGAGCAAAACTTCTCTATTGTCCCGTTCAATTCCGTTTAAGCTCATTTTAGACCTGTTTTTGCATCAAAGCTTCAACACACTTGTTAGCTCTAAAAATAGCAAATACGTGGATGAAACTGTGCCTCAAATAACTCAACAACTTGTGTTAATCACCCACCTAAACATCCTAAGCTATGAGTTTGTTAGACACCAACTTAATTTTAATCAATATTTAATAATTTTAATCATATATTGATTGTATAACATGATTTATTTCTGAATTAAATATACATCTAATGTAGGACTAATATAATTTTCATTTATTTATTTGAAAACAATCATAATTAACTAGAAAATTTAAACAAAAATACTCTTATATAAATGCTTCAAACGGGTGAGTTGTAGTTGAAAATAATGGATAGCGAGTCACAGACGTATTATAGTACGGAGTATAACGTTTTGATAAAAAGTTTACAAATAAACCCTTTGTCCAGAGACTACTGGAGATATTTTTAAAGTCCAAGGATTATGGGCGAGATAAATCTATAGTCCAGGGACTATTTTTGTAGTTCACTCTATTTTGTAAACTGGACTATTTAAAAGTTAAATAAAATATTTTAATATTTTTTTAATAATAAAATAATAGTATATCAATATTCAAATATCCTCTATTGATTGTGAGATTAATTTTTACAAGTATTAATATCTCAAAAATATTTTAAAATTATTTAATTATAAAAAGTTGAAGAAGAATTTTTTCTTGCTTATCACAAAATTAAGTGATAATGTTGAAGGTCAAATTACATTTAAAATTCGTCAAAAATTAATACTATAGTAAAGATATCTATAAAAGATTATATGTTAAGTGCATTTGTCTTTTCAAGAAAAGGAAAAGACACATCTAACTCGAGTTGTCGGTAAAAAAAATGGTCCTCAAAATTTAGATTTTAATCATTTTTTATTTTTTGAAACATTTCAGCACATATTTTATTACTCCTATTTAAAACTACTTATTACTCTCTCCGTCCCCTGATAATTGTTCACTTTGGTTTTGACACAGATTTCAAAAAATAGAGGGAATATCTTTGTATTCACGAACTTTGTCAAAGTACCATTTTAGGTGCGTGAACTTTGAAAATATCATTTGAGATCCGTGAATTATGAGGTAATATCAATCGAAGTACTTTTTACTATTTCCAAATTTTTTGGGACTAAAATACCCTCAACGCCTTGAAGGATATATATTTTTGTACTCCTACTAAACTTAGTACATACTCAAATCATTATAGATATTTTTTTTTATAAATTTTCTAAATATAGTTTGACATTTAATAGTATTACTTAATTGTGACATGCCCTAAATATTCCTTCTTCAATTATAATTTAAGAATTTTAAAATATTTTTGTGATATAAATACTATGTAAAAATTTTATGTCATATTTTGATTTAACTAATCTAAGGTCGTACTATTTTGTAAACTACACTATCAAAATATGACATTAATTTACTAGTAATCATGTCTTAAAAATATTTTATAATTCTTTAACTATAAAAAAAAATGAAGATTGCATGTCATAAAATTAGAAAATTCGTAAAAAATACTATATAGTAAAGATACCTAAAAAAAATTGAGTATGTGTTAAGTTTACAAAAATATATAACCTTCAAGACATTGAGGGTATTTTGGTCCAAAAAAATTGGAAATAGTAAAAAAGTACTTCGATTGATATTAACTCGTAGTTGACAGAACTCAAACGATATTTTTAAAATTTACGGACCTAAAATGATAGGTTGACAAAGTTCGTAAACCATAAAAAAATGTTCCCTCTAAAAAATAAAATGAAAAGTGGATTGAAAAAATTAGCGTAATAGATGTCTCAATTGTATATATTACTAGTTTTATAATAAAATGTAAGTGGAATTCGGGACGAAGGGACAATGTGGCTAGTGGGTATAAATATTAGTTATAAATACTCCATCTGTCCCATTGAAGATGACTCACTTTCTATTTTAGGTTGTAGCACTCAAGATGACCTATTACCTCAAATGGAACACCTTTTATCTCTATTGTATTCCCTTTCTCTTACTTTACTCTTTTTTACTAACACAAAACCCGTGCCGCCCATGGAAGTGGTCATCTTCCTTGGGACGGAGGGAGTACTCTGCAGGTGCAGCGCCTAACAAGTGTTAGAGCATCCGCATCGCTGTCTCGATGCGGGCTCGGACTCGTCTCGGCGAGACGAGCCTCCATTGAGACAGCGATGCGGCACTCCCGTTGCGTCCCGTGGCCCTCCGCCTCGATGAAGCTGGCGAGCCAGCTCGCCACGCGCCAGCGCCAGGTGGCGAGCTCTGGCGCGTGGCGCGACGCCCACTTGCCGGCCCGCGAGTGGGCGTCGTCATGCTAACGCAATAAATAATTTTTTTTTAAAAATTGATTTTTCAAAAAAAAATCAAAAAATAAAATTTTTAAACGGTAATATTACCGTTTGAAACGTCGGCCGTAAGGGAACAAGACGGCGAAGGCAGCTAGAGCTCGCGCAGGGAGGGGCCAAGCCGAATCAAACCAAGCGGGCTCCCAAGGCTGGCCGCCGACCTCCCTAATGTCCATGTACTTCACCGCCACGATAGCTGACACTTCTCGCATGGCGCCTGACCAATATCAAGCCCATCTTGCCGGCATTGCGTATCTGGCAAGACAACTTGGTATTCCGCCTCAAATGGGTGTACCGCCACCGCCTTCGGAGATGATTCACCGGCGGAGTAATTTTTATAATTTAATTGTGCAATTTTTAGTTTCTAGTATTTTATATTATGCCTTTTTAATTTTTTTAAGATTTTAATTATGTGTTTTTTTATTTTTTTAAAATTTTAAATCGTAAAAAATTCTTTTATTTAATGCAGTTTGTTTTTATTAATTGAATTTGTTGGAAATAAAAAAAAATGAAATTGAATGAATAGTTAAGGGATGAGATGGTTAAGAAATGGAGGGTCGCAGGTGCTGTCTCTTAGTTAAGAGATGGGTGGAGCCCATGAATAGTGAAGTGATGAGCCGTAATTGAGACATAGATATGGATGACCTTAGTCCGTAAACCTCGCCATGGCTCCGGCCCCACACCTTTTCACAGTCGGCAACGATCTTGTGCACCCGGGGTCCAGTAGTGCGCAGCTGGTCGTAGTCGCGATCATGGCTCCGTGAACATTGCAAAAAATTGTAAGAGCATCCGCAGCGGTGCTCGTCCGTCGCCTTGTCCGTCCGTGCCGCTGGACAGAGCTCGTCCGTCCGTGCCAGCGGCACGGCGCTGCTCTTAGCTAAGAGCACGTCCGTGCCGCTGAGCAGCCATACGTGGCGTGTTTTTATTGGCCAACGGCACAAATTCGATTTTTAATTTTTTTTTAAATTCATAATTAATTCAAAATAATACCAAAAAATAAAAAAAAATATTTTTGGATTCCCAAAAAATAGAGCCGTTTATAGACGTTTTTTTTGGATTTTTGTGATTTTTTTTTTATCCCAAAATCATCTATAAATACACACATTCATCATCCACTTTTCACATCAAATTATCTCTCATTCATACTTTTTCATACTAAATCATCTACATCTTCCTCTCTCACCCAAATTCTCTCTAAAAAATTCAAAAATGGATTTCACCAATCTCATTGCGGAAGCGGAGCGCGAAGAACAAGAATATTATGAAATATCGTGCCGCCTATGAGGCCTATGTCGCCGCCAATACCCCCGCCCCTCCTCCTCAACCAACTAGAGCAAAACGTCGCTACATCCCTCGTGATCGAGAGGGAGCCCATGAAAGGCTCGTTGCCGACTATTTTTCCGACCAGCCGCGGTATCCAGAAGATTACTTTCGGCGCCGTTTTCGCATGTCAAAACGATTGTTTATGCGTATTGTCAACACATTGTCCACCCGCGTTGAATATTTTCAAGAAGGTGCAGACGCAACCGGTCGGCAAAGTCTCACGGCGTTGCAAAAGTGTACTTGTGCCATCCGACAACTTGCTACTGGGCAAACGGCTGACCTCTTCGACGAGTATTTACATGTCGGTGAGTCAACTGGAATCCTATGCCTCAAGAATTTTTGCGACGGCGTTCGTTCTGCTTTCGGCGAGGAATTCCTTCGGGCACCCACCACCGACGATTGTCAACGGTTGCTTCGTCTTCACGAAACAGTCCACGGTTTTCCCGGTATGCTAGGCAGCATTGACTGCATGCATTGGAAGTGGAAGAATTGTCCGACTGCTTGGAGGGGGCAACACTTAAGCGGGCACAAAGGTGGCGGCCCAACGCTTATCCTTGAAGCGGTCGCCGACTACCGCCTATGAACTTGGCACGCATATTTCGGTGTTGCCGGATCCAACAATGACTTGAACGTGTTATATTCTTCACCACTCTTCGATGATGTTTTGAATGGTGTAGCACCGGCGATCGACTTCACCGTCAACGGAAATGCATACCACATGGGTTACTATCTCGCCGATGGTATCTACCCAAGGTGGTCGACTTTTGTGAAGTCGTTCAGCAATCCACAAGAGCAAAGACGGATTCTTTTTGCGCAGCGTCAAGAGTCTGCTCGGAAAGACGTCGAAAGAGCTTTTGGTGTCCTTCAAGGCCGATTCAACATTGTGAAGTCCCCTTCTCGGCTTTGGTACGTTAAGAATATCGCCGACATCATGTACACGTGTATTATCTTGCACAACATGATTATAGCTGACGAAGGACCGATGGCGGCTAACTTTTACGATGAGGATGAAGCCGGAAGCTCAACCGCGAGGTCTCCCCCACGCCGAGGTGTGCATACGACGGTGAACGAGAGGATGGAAAGAAGACACACAATGCGCGATACAAGAGCCCACACTGAGCTACAAAAAGATCTAATCAATCACATTTGGGCGAAATTCGGCAACGAGTAGTGTAATTTTTAATTTTTAGGATTTTAATTGTGTAATTTTTAATTTTTAGGATTTTAATTATGTAATTTTTAATTTTTAGAATTTTAATTATGTAATTTTTAATTTTTAGGATTTTAATTATGTACTCCCTCCGTCCCAAGGTATTAGACCAACTTTCCTTTTTGGGATGTCCCAACAAATTAGACTCATTTCCTTTTTTAGCAAAAAGCATCTATCTTATTTTATTCTCCACCTACTTTTTTCTCTCTTCTCTTCCCTACTTTTTCCCTCTCTCATACTTTACTCTCTCCACTTTAACTATTTAAATATCAATTCCTTAAATCATGTGCCCAAAAGAAGTGAGTCTAATACTCCGGGACGGAGGGAGTAATTTTTAATTATTTTGTAATTTGTAATAGTATTTCGGATATTTTTAATGCATTTTAATATTGTGGAAATGTTTTTATTTAAATTGAATAATAGAATGGTGAGACCCTTGAGCTTGTCCTTAGCTAAGGACAAGCAGTAAAAATGGGTCCGGGCCCTCGACTTCCGTGCTCTTAGCTAAGAGCACGGATGAGGATGCTCTAATACTACTACTCCCTCCGTCCCGGCTAAGATGACACATTGCTTAGTCGGCACGGGGTTTTAGGAGTTATTGGTTAAAGTGTTTAATTGAAGAGAGAGAAGGTGAGTGTAAGTATTAAAGTAGAGAGATAAAAAAAGATGTATATTTTAATAGGAGTGAGAAAAGTGGTTGAGTGTATTGATTGGAGAGAGAAAGTTACCAAAAAAGGAAATGTGTCATCTTAGTTGGGACAAACTAAAAAGAAAAACGTGTCATCTTAAGCGGGACGGAGGGAGGGAGTATAATTGATTATTACAAGTATAAAGAATGGAAAGTATGAGTAGATAGTATAGCTAGGCGATAGCATAGCTTTAGTAGTATTTTTCAATCCGTAGAGACTGTTAATATTGCATTCGTAAAGCAATCAAATGAATGTACGAATAAAATGCTTTTGTATTTTAAATTAAATTTATTATAACTTCATCCCTTTCATAATAGATACTCCTATCATATTTGGATGTTGTGTGTGTTAATTGAAGACATAAAACATATTTTTATATATTGATATGAGAAATTTAAAAATAAAAATAAAAATAAATGTGACATTTTTTAAACAATGCAATAAATACAATCCAAAAAAAGGACAAACCACATAAACAGTGTGATCAGAGCAATGCATCACAACTTATCTTGCATTCAAATGCAAGTATCTAATTTGAGGATGAATATAGAACAACATTTTGAACAATACTCATTGATGAGGAGAATGTCAAACAAAGGAACAAATCTGGTAAACTTACTAGCAAGTTTATTATACTACTCCTACTTAGCTAGTACAACACAAGAAAGAAAGAATCTATTTATCTATTGATGCTATTCTAAGTTTCCTTTAGTATAGTACCTTAGTTGGAGTAAGAACCTACTCAAAAGGTTCCATTCATAACATGAGAGCTACACATAAATTTTCCTTCCGTATAGTATTGGATAATAACACGAGTAACGACAAAACAATACTTAAAAATCAAGAGCACATCACCCATAACGAATAACGATAAACCAACCTTAAAAAAGACAGATTTCTATTAAATTCTTAAATAAATATTGATATGAGATAAAAAAACACTCAAACGAGATTTTATAAAAAAGATTAAATTAATTCGCAACTTTTGAAACAAAAACCATTATTATGAAACAACTGAGACATAGTAGTAATACACAAATTAAACAGATGATGTCACCGTGGCCTGCGGCCCCACATAGTAGCGCACCACTGCGTATAGAACTAAAGTGGCTGCACTCAAAACCGCGAGTAGCCAATAATAGCGGTCCAAATGACTCCGGTTCAAGGTGAAGTGGAACCAGCTGGTTAGCTTCCCCACAACAAAAACCAAGAGCACACCACACATGAACCCCAGCCCAGACACCCCCTTGCTAAAGATCTCCATGCACCCTCTCTCCTGCCCAGATACCCCCTTGCTAAAAATCTCACCGAACCGTCTCTTCAACTCCTTCAGATCATCGCTTGTGCCTTCTTCATCAAACCCCTCCACACTATTCTCTAACAACGTCTCCGAGCCTTCGAGCAACACGAACTGGAACAACAACCAATACACGCTCATTGGGACATCTTCCTCCGGTTTATCCAGCAACCAGTTGCTCTTAACAACCCCGAGTCTCTGTCTCTCCATCCCTGCAGCCACTATACAACATATGACCCCCAACATCTTAGCCTTTACAACCCAATGTCCTTTGTAACTTGCCAGCCATGCCACCAACTTGCCTAACCAAGTCTGAGCCAGCAGCAGCACCTGCGTAGGCACCTCCCACGATCCTAGGTGCCGGTCCAGGTGCTTTGCCTGCTCCACAAAGTACGTGTTGCCGGTTGAGGTAATGATCCCACACACGAAGAAGGTCAACCACATTGGTATCATGGGGCAGGAGAATATTCTTTCCATGTTTTCTATCCGGCCCTCATTTGGCCCATTGAATTCGAATTGGAAACAACATAAACCGGTGAGAAAGGATATGCCAGCAATAGTAGTGCAGACCGCTGGGATTCCAAACCGGTAGGTCCATGGCTTTATGTGAGGGAGCGCGATGGCTCCTGCTAAGCCTACAATGGCCACCGTACCCCCACCTGACACCCTCAGCCAACCTATGGCCACACCACCAGATTTTTCTGGTTGTTCTTTGAGAAATGATTCCACTGAAACGTTGTTGCCAGCTACTCCGACAGCTATCAACGCCATCCCCGTGTAGAGGAGAGCCTTTTGTGTGTTGCCTATGCATTCCTGCTTGTATTGATTGCACGTGCCCGTTGATTTGGCAAGAACCGGGGGAGCTGACATGAACACTAACCATATTCCCTATACAAGTTACAAACCCATCCTACATCAGATGAATAAGAGAAGTTGGAAACAGTTTATAAGTGCTATCCAACTCCAATTAATTTGAGGCTTTTTGGGAGTGACTGAGTTTCTGACCAGAGTGTAGGAAGAGCTGGAGAGCACGAGCATGCGGAAGTTTCCAAGAAAGGTGCAGACGGCATAGAGGAAGAGAGGTTGGAGAAGCAAAGAGATCCCATTCCAGACGTTGAGGATTCCAGCAGCGTGGGTGTAACTTAGCCCCCAAACTTGAGTGAGATAGTCTTGCATCTCAAACATGGCGTAGAGCACCAATATGTCAGCCCACTGCAATGCTGCAAACAATATGGAGTATTCAATTTGGATCCAACGTAAAAAAGTTAGTTTTACTAATAATTTACCAGATATTCTGACGGCGCTCTTCATACTTAAAAGCCTCTGCACCAATGATTACTGATTAGGATTATCAATCAAGAAACACATATTCTATATTTGATGAACCATAAGCCCTTGTGGTGGTTTATTTAAAAAAAATACTATAAAAATTATATGAAATGCTTAAATGGTTCCATCAGCTGACTAAAAGGCTGAGTTTCCAGATAAGGTTGACTGGTGGAGTAATTTTTTAATCACAAATAATGCATAACAAACCAAAACAAAATCTTGCATTTTCAATTTCTCTACAAACAAGATAGTAGTATAAAAAAAGTTCAGTTCTTTACCTAAAATTCTCACTGAACTTTCTAATATTTTTGACACAGTCACTCTCCTGTGTATTCTGCAAAGCCAAATCAGCTATTGGTTCAGAATCAAGAAAGAGGATAAGAAGAGTGTTATAATCAAGAAACACATATTCCATATTTAAATAAAAGAGTAATCAAACCCTTTTTAAGTGAATGCTTAATGTCTCAAGCTCTCTCCTTCTCCCTGCCAAACACACACAGAGAGAGGTAGAGAGAGGAGCAAAATGCTATTCTCTTCTCTTTCTGATTTCTAATATTGGAGGCATCAATTTATATATAGGACATATGCATACCTATTACCATGTGCAGATTAAGTTGAGGTCAAACTGAAGGGGTAATCCGGAGGGAATATATAGGAGTACCACAATGCCACCATATTTGGAATGTTTCATATTGCTGTGGCCCCCTACCACTCATGTCTATTCTTTTCCAATTAGTATCTCAATACTTTTTATCTTCAAGACACTTGTCACAAACTCACCCAAGAATACCACTCCAAGATTCGAAAGGGACGAATTCTATCAAGTGTAACTTACTCCTACACTATATGAAGATGAGGATTGTAAAAATATGTAGGAGATATTTGAATTCATATTCTATAAATGACAACCTCACCACACCGACTGAGTAATAATAAGTGCATTTGTCTTCTCAATTTCCTCTCTTCTTTTAGCCATGTATAGAACTCGTTGTTCTTGGAGAAGTGATAGGTTGTACCAAAACTTATGCAGCATTCAAGTATAGTATCTCGTTTGAAGATGAATATAGTATTAACTTTATTAGGATAATAGACCTAATCAATAACAACATTTTGGACATTACTCCATATGAGGGGACTGTCAAACAAGAGAAACAAATCTGGTGATCGTACTACTACAATTTTTATGTTCTCGTTAGATACCTTATGAAATTATCTTTAATTTGATATATGTTGTGCGAAAAAATAATTTAAATCGAGCAAATTATATGCGTTTTAAAGTTATGTGATATTTTTCAAAAGTTAGTTACAACTAATTTGTTGTAAATTGTCCTAAGGCCATGTTTGGTTGACGGGAAAGTAAAGTTGGCAAAGAAAATGATTCCTGGGAAAATGAATCCCGGGAATATGATTCCTAGTAACTTTACTTTCCTGTGTTTGGAAAATATCAAGATTTTAAATTTATATTTAATTTAAACACCAAACTAAAAATATACTTATTATTTTTTATTTATAAAAAAGAATAATAACATAAATTCTTAATAAACTATTAATTACAAATAATAATTATATTATTATATTTATTATTACAATGGATAGTTTAAATACGGATTATTTATCATAATATAAAATAATACATATAATTATAGTTTGAAATATTATACTCATTTATAATAATAATAATAATAATAATAATAATAATAATAATTAGTATTATAATTATAATATTTAAGGATGTTATAAGTGAATAAATTTAATAACTGAAAATTACACTATAACTTTATTGATTAATTATTAATTTATAATAATAATTATTATTATTTATCATACGATTTATATTATATAATTATATTTAAATTATTTAATAAATTATTAATTATTATTATGAATTATTATAAATTAAGTTATAATTATGATAATTTTAATCATAGTTATTTATTTTCTAAAATTAAGTAGTATGATTTATATTTTTAAATTATTTTTAAAATATTCTAAATAATAATAATAATAATAATAATAATAATAATAAAACTATACTATATTGCATTATATATGTAAAAATCCTAAAACTGGGAAAAAGAATAACTAAGAAAAGCTAGGATTCAGAATCCTGGAAAATTGTACTAACTTTCCTTGTTCTCGGATTCTAATTACTCTCCCAGTTTGATTAAAAACTGAAACAAACACAGGAATTTAAATTTAAGGAATCAGATTACTTTCCTAGACAGAATCCTGACAACCAAACATGGCCTTATGGACTTTTTTATTGATCGTATTGATATTTTGGGGCTGATGATCTAGGCCCTTGATTTGAATATCTAAGGGCTATTATTTATTATAGTTAGCAAATAAGGATTCGTTTGATAAAAAAGATAGGATATGAGAAGATATGTAAAATAAGATAAGAAATACGGGCTTCATGTCAAGATATGCAAATATATGATTTTTTTTCGTTGTTGTTTGATAGAACAAAAATTATCTAAATTTATATAGTATATTAAATAACATGGCTTAACTTGACAAATTGGTGGGTTACATAAACATGGTTAAAGTTATAATTTTGGTAAGATTGGGGAGGGCCCTTGTTTTATATTCGGTTTTGCGTTAAGCTTAACTATGATATCAATTATCAAACAATTAGAAATGTCCATATATAATTATTTATCTTGACATTACTAACTTATCAAACACGCCCTAAGTATTGAGTTAGCAATATAACACTCCTCATAGTAAAGATATCTATAAAAGATTATATGTTAAGTTTAGTACATAAATATATAATCTTCAAGGCATTGAGGGTATTTTGGTCCAGAAAAACTTGAAAATAGTAAAAAAGTACTCGGATTGGTATTAACTCGTAGTTGATGGACCTCAAATGATATTTTCAAAGTTCAAGGACCTAAAATGATAGTTTGACAAAGTTCGTGGACCACAAAAGATGTCCCCTCTTTAATTTAATACTCATACTATTATAATAATCGTTCCTGAAAAATAATTTCATTTTGTTATTTTGAGTACCATGAAAAATAATTTTATTTCAAAATTTAGAAAAGTTTTTTCTTGTAGTTACCAATTTTTTCTCCATCTATTTTTCTCTTTTTTCTCTGTTTCTCTTATTTTATTTAATTTCTAATTAAAACATTTATCATTTACATATAAAATTATTTGTTATAAATAGATAGATTATTATTTTTATAAAAAGTGATATACAGTGTTACAGTCATTGCTATATATTCCATTTGTCACATTAGAAATGAAATGCTTTTTTTTGGATCGTCCCGTTATAAATAAAATGTTTCCTAGAATGGAAACAACTCTATCCATACTTTTGCATCTCCCTTCTTTAACTCTCTCTTCATTATCTCACAAAACAACAATACATAAAATACCGTGTCGATTCCCAAATATTGCATATTTAATGGGACAAGGGAGTACATATTATTAACTATTGTATGACTATATTCAATATTAATTTTAAATGCAAAATACAAGGTTAGAGCATCTCCAACGGTGCTCTTGCCGAAGAGCATGACAACATGGCAGAGTTCCATTGGGCAGTGATGCCCAATCGCCCAATGCGTGATTGAGCGTGTTTTTATTACGTTAATTTTTTTTAAATCATAAAAAAATCAAAAAATAATTCAATTTTTTTTCGGATTCCAAAAAATATAGCCGTTTTTCAATCATTTTTTTTTAAAATTATTTTAATTTTCTTTAATCAAACAGTAGTGATTTCAATCAATCTTTCTCATCAAATGTCAATTTTTACTTAAGATAGATATGTTTATGTTTATGGTTAAAATTCTCAATTTTGTAGCCTATATATATAAGCATGTTCTTATGTCTTCAATTAGGAAGCAACAAAATTTATCAATCATGTAATTTTTTATTTTTTAGTAATATGTAATACTATTATTTTGGGTATTTTGAATGCATTTTAATATTGTGGAAATATTTTTAGTAATTAAAATATTAAAATTGAATAATATAATGATGAGAATCTTAAATAGTGTAAGAAAAGCAAAAAATTAAAAATGAATAAAGGTGAGTTCGGACCCACATCCGTGCAGTTGACAAGAGCATGAATATGGATGCTGGTAGTATTCGAAAACAGGAAATTACACATAACAGCAGAACAATACTCCCACGTCAAAAACAAGAGACTATCGCCCATAACGATAACATTTAAAAAAAAAATCTAAGTTAGATACCATGACAGATTCATACGTATTTATAAATACTTGAATAAATACTCCTATTGATATGAGCCATATGAGGTAATGATATGAGGTAAAAACACGCTCAGCATACATAAGAAAACAATTAAATTCGCGGACTTTTTAAGCAGAAACCATTGGTATTATGAAATATTACTAATCGAGACATGATAGTAATACACAAATTAAACAGAAAATGTCAACGCAGCAGCAAATAGGCGCGCACCACGCCATATAGAACTAAAGTTGCTGCACTCAATACCGCGAGTAGCCAATAATAGCGGTCCAAATGACTCCGGTTCAAGTTGAAGTGGAACCAGCTGGTTACTTTCCCCACAACAAAAACCAAGAGCACGCCACACATGAACCCCATCCCGGACACCCCCCTGCTAAATATCTCAGCCCACCCCCTCTCCCGCCCCGACACCATCTCACTACACCATTTCTTCGACTTGTTCGCATCAGCTTCACCGCTTGTCCCTTCTTCATCAAACTTCGCCACACTATTCTCCAACAACGTCCCCATGCCTCCCAGCAGCACGTACTGCAACAACAGACAATACACGCTCATTGGGACATCTTCCTTGGGTTTATCCAACAACCCGTTGCTCCTCACAACCCAGAGTCTCCTGCTCTCCATCCCTGCAGCCGCCACGCAACACAGCACCCCGAATATCTTAGCCTTATCAAACCCATGCCCTCTCCATTCCCACGCTACATACACCAAATGCCCAACCAACTTGCCTAACCAATTCTGAGCCAGCAGCAGCACCTGCGTAGGCACCTCCCACGATCCTAGGTGCCGGTCCAGGTGCTTTGCCTGCTCCACAAAGTACGTGTTGCCGGTTGAGGTGATGATCCCACACACGAAGAAGGTCAACCACATTGGTAACTTACGACAGGAGAACACTTTGAACATGTTTTGTACCCGGTCCTCTTTCGGCCCAACGAGTTCGAAAGGGATACAACAATCACATAAACCGGTGAGAAAGGATATGCCAACAATAGCAGTGCAGACCGCGGGGATTCCAAACCGGTAGGTCCATGGCTTTATGTAAGGGAGCGCGATGCCTCCTACTACGCCTACAATAGCCACCATAGCCACACCTAGCATCCTCCACCTACCTATGGCCACACCACCAGATTTTTCTGGTTGTTCTTTGAGAAATGACTCCACTGACACGCTGTTGCCAGCTACTCCGACAGCTATCAATGCCATCCCCGTGTAGAGGAAAGCCTTTTGTGTGTTGCCTATGCATTCCTCCTTGTATTGCTTGCACGTGCCCGTTGATTTGGCAAGAACCGGAGGAGCTGACATGAACACTAACCATATTCCCTATACAAGGAAACAGTTTATAAGTGTTGTCCAACTCCAATTAGTTTGAGGCATTTTGAGAGTGACTGAGTTTCTCACCAGAGTGTAGGAAGAGCTGGAGAGCACGAGCATGCGCCAGTTCCCAAGAAAGGTGCACACGGCGTAGAGGAAGAGAGGCTGGAGAAGCAACGAGATCCCGTTCCAGATGTTGATGATTCCGGCAGCATGGGTGAAACTTAGGCCCCAAACTTTAGTGAGATAGTCTTGCATCTCAAACAAGGCGTACAGCACCAATACGTCAGCCCATAGCAATGCTGCAAACAATATGGAGTATTCAATTTGGATCCAATGTAAAAAAGTTTTACTAATAATTTACCAGTTATTCTGACTGTGCTCTTCGGAATCATACTTGGGATTTACTCAGAAGCCTCTGCACGAATGATTATTGATTAGGATTACAACAATTTTAAATAGATCCAATGTGAATGTAGGAGTACAATTTTATTGGAAATACTACCAACCTAATTATTCTTACCAAAGCACTATAAGAAGGGATTTGGATCCCCTGATGCGAGTTGGGATCACGTAATACTTTTCTTACACCATCTCCTACTCCACCCCTCACAAACATAAGTAATGGGCTTACCATCATATTTTATGTTTGTGAGAGGTGGAATAAAGGATAGTGTAGGAAAAGTCACGTGATGCCAACGATATAATATTTTATAAATGAATTATTATGGCGTACTTGAGCCATAGCAAGAAAGACCCAAGTTGCTTTATTTTAAGAAAAGATTTGAGATGCAAAATGCTTAACTAAAAAACTGAGTTTCTAGATAAGGTTGTGTGTTTTTTCATACAAACAATGCATAACAAACAAAACAAACTCTTGCATTTGCAATTTCTCTACAAACAAGATCTAAAAACAGTTGATTTCTTTACCAGAAATTCCAACTGAACTTTCTATGACAGTGTTATGTTATAATCATGAAGCAGAACAATGGAGGATATTGAAAGAAAAGAGTAATCTCACCTTTTTTTAAGTGAATGCTTCACCTCTGAAGCTCACACAGAACGGGTAGAGAGAGGAATAAATGCTATTCTCTTATCTTTCTTGATTTCTAACATTGGACATATGAATACCTATTACTTGTACCCGTTCACGCCGAACTTCAGTCAACCAGCTGCGGATTGACTTGTGGTCAAACTGAAAGGGGGAAATCAGGAGTAGCAGAATGTTTGGAATGGTCAAACGGGAGTCAACCTTACTTCCCCCACCACTCATGTCTATTCGTTTGTAATTATCTAAAAACTTTTTTTTTTCTGCTTTTACTTGTAGCCCAATAGTAGACTTACTCAAAAACTTCAAGATGCTTTAAATTGGTTGAACCAAATTTCTTAAACATACATACTCCTACACTACGTTTGCAGTCGACTACAAGGTAGTCAGTCCCTTCATTTCTACTGCAGTCGACTACATGGTAGTCACTCCCTTCCCTGGTCTCACAATACAAGTCTCTTATTATGATTTTAAAAAATATAAAGAATAATATAAAAAAAATGTTATGGATATGAAATTCATTTTTTTTTATTATTAATTTAATAATAAAATATGAGTGAAGTGAATTAGTGAAATGTGAGACCTACTTATCATTTATGATAAAAAATATAATGGGACTCTTATTATTAGACGAACCAAAATGATAAACTGTGAATCTTATTATATGATGGCGAAAATAGCAAGAAGATTAGAAATGTAAAACATTTAAGGAATATTTGAAATTCATAATTACTAGAACCTAAGACCATCCACAACGCTATCTCTTAACCCGTCATCTCTTTATTATTCATGGGTCTCACTATACTTTTTCACTCCATCTCTTAACTAAGATATAGCACCTACATCCCTGCATCTCTTAACCATCTCATCTCTTAACTATTCATTCAATTTCATTTTTTATTTTTATTTTCAACAAATCCAATTAATAAAAAACACACTTCATTAAATAAAATAAAATTACAATTTAAAATCCTAAAAATATAAACAACACATAATTAAAATCCTAAAAAAATAAAAAAAAATGTTTTGAGATGAAGAATGTAGAGTGTTTGAGTGAGAATAGAGAGTTTTTTTATGGTGGATAATTTGTGGGAATGATTTGGTATTTATAGTAGTGATTGGAGGTTTTAAAAAAATTGAAAAAAAATTACAAATTTGAAAAAACGGCTATAAACGGCTAGTATAATTTTTGGAATTTTTTTATATATTTTTAAAATTTTTTGAATTTAATCTGAAATTTAAAAAATTTTTAAAAAAATCAATTTTAACGGATATAAACCATGCACGAACCACAGCTCGCCACGTCGCCAAGGCGCGTGGCGAGACGTCTCGTCAGCTGCCTCTTCGGAAGGAGACGCGAGACACAACGGAGATGAGATGGCGACGAGACGGAGCCTGATCGCTGTCTCGCTGCCATCTCATTCCGAGATGAGATGGAGACACCCACGCGATGCGCTGTGGGTGCTCTAACCAGTGGTAACCACTCCGACGGAGTAATAAAGTGAAAAAATTGACCTTAAAACAATAAGTGCATTTGTCTTTTCAAGAAAAGGAAAAGACACATCTATCTCGGAGTTGTCAATAAAAGAAATGGTCCTCAAAATTTAGATTTTAATCAATTTTTATTTTTTGAAACATTTCAGCACATATTATAGTACTCCTATTTAAAACTACTTATTACTCCCTCCATCCTTTAATAATTGTTCACTTTGATTTTGACACATATTTCAAAAAATAGAGGGGATATCTTTTATGGTCCACGAACTTTGTCAAACTATCATTTTATGTTCGTGAACTTTAAAAATATCATTTGAGATCCGTCAACTATGAGTTAATATCAATCAAAGTACTTTTTACTATATCCACGTTTTTTTCGATCAAAATACATATTTTTTATACATTGATACGAGAATTTTTTTTTAAAAATGAAATATGACATCTTTAAAGAATGCAATGAATAAAATCCAAAAAAAAGGACAAACCACGTAAAATGCATCACAACTTATCTAGCATTCAAATGCAAGTATCTAATTTGAGGATGAATATATGAGCATTAACTTACTTTAATAGGATACACCTAATCAATGAGCAACTAAGGCACATTCAGAACAACATTTTGAACATTACTCATTGATGAGTAGAATGTCACACAAGAGGAACAAATCTGATAAACTTACTAGCAAGTTTATTATACTACTCCTACTTAGCTAGCACAACACAAGAAAGAAGAATCTATTTATCTATTTTTGCTATTCTAATTTTCCTTAAGTACAGTATCTTAGTTGGAGTAAGAACCTACTCAAAAGGTTCCATTCATAACATGAGAGCTACACATATTTTTTCCTTCCGTAGAGTATTGGATAATAACACGAATTACACATAATGACAAAACAATACTTAAAAAATCAAGAGAACATCACCCATAACGATAAACCAACCTTAAAAAAGACAGATTTCTATTAAATTCTTTAATAAATATTGATATGAGGTAAAAAAAACACACAAATGAGATTTTATAAAAACGATTAAATTCGCACCTTTTGAAACAAAAACCATTATTATGAAACAATTGAGACATAGTAGTGATACACAAATTAAACGGATGATGTCACCGTGGCCCGCGGCCCCACATAGTAGCGCACCACTGCGTATAGAACTAAAGTGGCTGCACTCAAAACCGCGAGTAGCCAATAATAGCGGTCCAGATGACTCCGGTTCAAGGTGAAGTGGAACCAACTGGTTACTTTCCCCAAAACAAAAACCAAGAGCACACCACACATGAACCCCAGCCCAGACACCCCCTTGCTAAAGATCTCAATGCACCCTCTCTCCTGCCCAGATATCCCCTTGCTAAAGATCTCACTGCACCGTCTCTTCAACTCCTTTGGATTATCGGCTTCACTGCTTGTGCCTTCTTCATCAAACTCCACACTATACTCCAACAATGTCCCCGAGCCTCCCAGCAGGACGAACTGGAACAACAACCAATACACGCTCATTGGGACATCTTCCTCCGGTGTATCCAGCAACCCGTTGCTCCAAACAACCCCGAGTCTCTTTCTCTCCATCCCTGCAGCCACTATACAACATATGACCCCCAACATCTTAGCCTTTACAACCCAATGTCCTTTGTAACTTGCCAGCCATGCCACCAACTTGCCTAACCAAGTCTGAGCCAGCAGCAGCACCTGAGTAGGAACCTCCCATGATCCTAGGTGCCGGTCCAGGTGCTTTGCTTGCTCCACAAAGTACGTGTTGCCGGTTGAGGAGATGATCCCACACACGAAAAAGGTCAGCCACATTGGTATCATGGGGCAGGAGAATATTCTTTCCATGTTTTCTATCCGGTCCTCATTTGGCCCATTGAATTCGAATTGGAAACAACATAAACCGGTGAGAAAGGATATGCCAACAATAGTAGTGCAGACCGCTGGGATTCCAAACCGGTAGGTCCATGGCTTTATGTAAGGGAGTGCGATGGCTCCTGCTAAGCCTACAATAGCCACCATAGCCACACCTGGTACCCTCAACCAATCTACTACGGCCTCACCACTAGATTTATCCTCGCCACTAGATTTATTGTCTGGTTGTTCTTTGAGAAATGATTCCACTGACACGCTGTTACCAGCTACTCCGACAGCTATCAATGCCATCCCCGTGTAGAGGAGAGCCTTTTGTGTGTTGCTTATGCATTCCTGCTTGTATTGATTGCACGTGCCCGTTGATTTGGCAAGAACCGGGGGAGCTGACATGAACACTAACCAGATTCCCTATACAAGTTACAAACCCATCGCACATCAGATGAATAAGAGAAGTTGGAAACAATTTGTAAGTGCTGTCCAACTCTAATTAGTTTCTGACCAGTGTGTAGGATGAGCTGGAGAGCACGAGCATGCGGAAGTTTCCAAGAAAGGTGCAGACGGCATAGAGGAAGAGAGGTTGGAGAAGCAAAGAGATCCCATTCCAGACGTTGAGGATTCCAGCAGCATGGGTGTAACTTAGCCCCCAAACTTGAGTGAGATAGTCTTGCATCTCAAACAAGGCATAGAGCACCAATATGTCAGCCCACAGCAATGCTGCAAACAATATGGAGTATTCAGTTTGGATCCAATGTAAAAAAGTGTTAGTACTATACTAATAATTTACCAGATATTCTGACGGTGCTCTTCATACTCAAAAGCCTCTGCACGAATGATTACTGATTAGGATTAGCACTCAAGAAACACATTCCATATTAAAATAAAAGAGTAATCAAACCCTTTTTAAGTCAATGCTTAATGTCTCAAGCTCTCTCCTTCTACCTCCCAAACACACACAGAGAGAGGTAGAGAGAGGAGCAAAATGCTATTCTCTTCTCTTTCTGATTTCTAATATTGGAGGCATCAATTTATATATAGGACATATGCATACCTATTACCATGTGCAGATTAAGTTGAGGTCAAACTGAAGGGGTAATCCGGAGGGAATATATAGGAGTACCACAATGCCACCATATTTGGAATGTTTCATATTGCTGTGGCCCCCTACCACTCATGTCTATTCTTTTCCAATTAGTATCTCAATACTTTTTATCTTCAAGACACTTGTCACAAACTCACCCAAAAATACAACTCCAAGATTCTTTTCAAACAAAGAGACCTCAGAGGAGGTGATGGGAATTCTGACTTTATTAGGATGACCTAATCAATGAATAACTAAGGCAAAATCAAATCAATAACAACATTTTGAACATTACTCCATATGAGGGGACTGTCAAACAAAAGAAACAAATCTGGTGAAGTTGCTAGTTTTCTCATGACATTTCTGTTCTCAGTCAACCCAACAATCACAAAATAGTGGAGAAAACAGTTTGAAAACTACATAATTTAAAATCTACTAGTAGTAAATTAAAAAACGAACCATGCATAATTTAAAACCTTAAATTACTTCCGAATCACTTTGCTTCTAACAAAATCAAGCAGCTCTTGATGAAATTTCCTATTCTCTTTGCTCATATACGTATCTCGCGCTAGCATCCTCGAGTACTCCTTGATCAGCATCGCTTCCGCGATCTTTGAGTACTCAGTGAGTTGAGGGTCTTGGGCGGGTGCAATGCTCGCCTTCCCCTTCCTCTTGGCCGCTTTAGTCCCCATGGATCGACTCCTTGGCGTCGCTGGAGAGGAAGCATCACCCATTGAGTCCTCCACATTGCTTCTCTTCGAGCCACTAGAAGCCCCCTCGGAACTGCAGCAAAGCTTCTTCCTGTCCCAAAGAAAATCCCAGATATCCTCGTACTCGAACATCCTTCCTTCATTGCGGAAGAAAGCTTCCTTCGCCTGTTGGTACTTGTTTTGACAGCTGGCAAAGATGGCGGAAAATTTGGAGACATCCTTATACACCCGGTCCCAGTGCTTGCGCAGCTGGTCGGAATCACGATCAGGCACCCCCGCAGCATTCAGCTCTTTGAACTTTTCGGCGACGCAAAACCAGAAAACTTCGCTGCTGCTGCTGAGGTCGACTGTTCCTTCCGAGACGAGGATGTAGGCGCATGCCAAAAAATTCGTCTCCTCAATTGTGAAACTCTCCCCTTCTTCTTCAGTCGCCACACTTCTACAGCTTTTGCTTCTCGATTCATCTGCTCAAATCAAAATGAACGAATATGAACGAATAAACTTATGATCTACTGAGCTTGTGTGGTCGTGTTTGGATTTACCGATTGCAGCGCTGGTAGAATACTCGACTTTGGTTCTGTTGGAGCAATACTTGTTGTGGATACGGAGCATCTCCCAGACATCGGCGAACTCGAACTTCCTTCTTTGAGTGGTGAAGAAAACTTCCTTGGCCTGATAGTGAGCGTAAAGCTCGCCATGGCTCCGGCCCCACACCTTTTCACAGTCGGCAACGATGGCGCCAAATTTGGAGATATCCTTGTGCACTCGGGCCCAGTGGTGGCGCAGCTGGTCGTAGTCGCGATCAGGGACCCACGCCGGCTTCATCTCTCTGAACTTGATGCCGAGGCAAAACCAGAAAACTCCGTGGCTGCTGTCGAGGATGGTCTGCTCTTCGGAGACGATCAGGTAGACGGAAGTCAAAAAGTTTGTCTCCTCAATTGTGAACTTTTCCCCTTCATCTTCTTCTTTGTCAGTCGCCATACTTCTGCGCCTCTTGCTTCTCGATTCTTCTGCACAAAATCAGCGGCCACAAAAAGCTCAATAAAACAAGCAAAATGAGCGATTTAAACTTTAATAAAACGAGAAGAAGAAGATCTATTGAGATTGTGTTACCCAATGCTGCTTAAGACAATTGATTTCCCTCCCAAAGCAAATGAAGATAATTGATTTCCCTCTCAATTCGAATGAAACCTAATCGAGTTTTCTGAAATTCGAATTTAATTCAGTTTCCAATGGGTTTGGGCCTTGATATATCCGGCCCACGTTCTGAAGGATAAAATTTATTTTTATAAAGCATTGCAAAAAATTGTAAATAATTGATCAATACATGTATAAAGAATGGAAAGTATGGAGTAGATAGTATAGAACTATAGATAGGAGATAACATAGCTTTACAGCATCCACAATGGTTTCTAGATCGAGCGCCCGATCGCGCGTCCATTGCAGGCGCTCGATTGAGCCCATTGCAACGCGACGCCCGAGCCCGGTCTCGTAGATTTTGTATTTTTTTATTCTTTATTAAACCAATATAAATACTCTAAACCCTCGTTCACTTTTCACACATTTACACACTTGCACACAATACTCATTATTTTGTAATTTTTGTTTATTAAGTAATGTATTTGTTTTTTAAAATTTGTGGTGTTTAATATAATATATTTTGGTTTTTAGTAATTAAAAACAAAAATAAAAAACAATAATATTAAAAATCATATGCAAATTAAGTTTAATTGATAAGGCGGACACTAGGGCGAAACCATTTCTTTTTTTTTTTTTTGACAAAAAGTAAAATATCTAATTATCTACTTTACTCTCTTTTTATCGTTCTTACTTTTTTCATCCTTCCTATACTATTTAACACAAATTTTTTATTTTTGTGCTCAATGATTTTGATTCTAACATAATTAGGGCTGATGAAGTATGGGATAATAATACAAAATTACACATAACGACCAAACAATACTTTAAAAATCAAGAGCACATCACCCACGATAAATCAAAAGATTGATATGAGGTAAAAACAAAAAAGAGAGCAAAATTAGATACCATGACAGATTTTTATTAAATTCATTAATAAAATTGATATGAGGTAAAAAAAACACTCAGCTATAATAAAACGATCATCCCCCTACTTCCCCAAAGAGATTTTACAAAAAAGATTAAATTCGCACCTTTTGAAACAAGTGAGACATAATAGTATAATACACAAATTAAACAGATGATGTCACTGGGGCCCGCGGCCCACATAGGAGCGCACAACGGCGTATAGAACAAAACTGGTTGCACTCAAAACCGTGAGTAGCCAATAATAGTTGTCTAGATGACTTCTGTTCAAGGTGAAGTGGAACCAGCTGGTTAGTTTCCCCACAACAAAAACCAAGAGCACACCACACATGAACCCCAGCCCAGACACCCCCTTGCTAAATATCTCGAGGCACCCTTTCTCCCGCCCGGATACCTCCTTGCTAAAGATCTCACTCAACCGTCTATTCAACTCCTTCGGTTTAGTTTTACTGCCTGTGCCTTCTTTGCTTGTGCCTTCTTCATTAGACTCCGCCACACTATTCTCTAACAAAGTCCCAGCGCCTCCTAGCAGCACGAACTGGAACAACAACCAATACACGCTCATTGGGACATCTTCCTCCGGTTTATCCAGCAACCCGTTGCTCCTAACAACCCCAAGTCTCTTTCTCTCCATTCCTGCAGCCGCTATACAACATAGAACCCCCAATATCTTAGCCTTTACAACCCTGTGTCCTTTGTAACTTGCCAACGATGCCAGCAACTTGCCTAGCCAAGTCTGAGCCAGCAGCAGTACCTGAGTAGGAACCTCCCATGATCCTAGGTGTCGGTCCAGGTGCTTTGCTTGCTCCACAAAGTACGTGTTGCCGATTGAGGAGATGATCCCACACACCAAGAAGGTCAACCACATTGGTAACATACGGAGGGAGAACATGCTTGCCATGTTTTCTATCCGGTCCCTTGTTGTCCCATCGCATTCGAATGGGAACCAACGTAAACCGGTGAGAAAGGATATGCCAGCAATAGTAGTGCAGACTGCTGGGATTCCAAACCGGTAGGTCCATGGCTTTATGTAAGGGAGCGCGATGGCTCCTGCTAAGCCTACAATAGCCACCATCGCCACACCTGATACCCTCAAACAACCTATGGCCACATCACTAGATTTGTCGGTTTGTTCATTGAGAAATGATTCCACAGACACGTTGTTGCCAGCTACTCCGACAGCTATCAATGCCATCCCCGTGTAGAGGAGAGCCTTTTGTGTGTTGCTTATGCATTCCTGCTTGTATTGATTGCACGTGCCCGTTGATTTGGCAAGAACCGGAGGAGCTGACATGAACACTAACCAGATTCCCTATACAAGTTACAAACCCATCGCACATCAAATGAATAAGAGAAGTTGGAAACAATTTGTAAGTGCTGTCCAACTCTAATTAGTTTCTGACCAGAGTGTAGGATGAGCTGGAGAGCACGAGCATGCGGAAGTTTCCGAGAAAGGTGCAGACGGCATAGAGGAAGAGAGGTTGGAGAAGCAAAGAGATCCCATTCCAGACGTTGAGGATTCCAGCAGCATGGGTGTAACTTAGCCCCCAAACTTGAGTGAGATAGTCTTGCATCTCAAACAAGGCATAGAGCACCAATATATCAGCCCACAGCAATGCTGCAAACAATATGGAGTATTCAGTTTGGATCCAATGTAAAAAGGTGTTACGACTATACTAATAATTTACCAGATATTCTGA